>NW_024037799.1:0-42500 GCF_016077235.1 Cyprinodon tularosa
CGAAAACGGCCTGGCAGCCCCCAAAACGGTTTTAACCGGTCTGGAAGCCGGGTCTCCGTAGTTGTGGCAGCTGCCAGTAGTTGTGGCAGCTGCCACAACTACTGGCAGGTGTCAGTGAAGACTGTCACCCTGATGTGACAGCTGTCAATTTCCACTTATTTTCAGACGAATTACGTCGTTCCATTAAATAAATTATGACTTTATGAAAGGCTTGAAACATTTTATTAAACAATAAGATCGTAATAAAAAAAAAAAATCCACCTATAGAGTCACGTTAACTAAGTTTTTTGCTGAAAAAACGGCGCCGGCTGCCCCCGAAACGGTTTAAACCGGTCTGGAAGCCAGTCTCCGTAGTTGTGGCAGCTGGAAGCCAGTCTCCGTAGTTGTGGCAGCTGCCACAACTACTGGCAGGTGTCAGTGAAGACTGTCACCCTGATGTGACAGTTGTCAATTTCCACTTATTTTCAGACGAATTACCTCTAAGACTTTATGAAAGGCTTGACACATTCTATTAAACAATAAGATCGTAATTTAAAAAAAAAAAATCCACCTATAGAGTCACGTTAACTAAGTTTTTTTGCTGAAAAACGGCGCCGGCTGCCCCCGAAACGGTTTAAACCGGTCTGGAAGCCAGTCTCCGTAGTTGTGGCAGCTGGAAGCCAGTCTCCGTAGTTGTGGCAGCTGGAAGCCAGTCTCCGTAGTTGTGGCAGCTGGAAGCCAGTCTCCGTAGTTGTGGCAGCTGCCACAACTACTGGCAGGTGTCAGTGAAGACTGTCACCCTGATGTGACAGCTGTCAATTCCCACTTATTTTCAGACGAATTACCTCTAGGACTTTGTGAAAGGCTTGACACATTTTATTAAACAATAAGATCGTAATAAAAAAAAAAATCCACCTATAGAGTCACGTTAACTACGTTTTTTGCCGAAAAACGGCGCCGGCAGCCCCCGAAACGGTTTAAACCGGTCTGGCAGCCAGTCTCCGTAGTTGTGGCAGCTGCCAGTAGTTGTGGCAGCCTAGTGGCAGCTGCTACAACTACTGGCAGCTGCCAGTAATACGCCGTGGCAGTCCGACCTGCCACCGGAAGTTCCAGAGCGACCTGCCAGTGCCACAAATCGCGCTCGGCTCTGCTGGTGAACCTGTCTGTGTGCCTGCCAACCGACCTGTCTTTTTCCCTTGATTCTGAGCCTGCCTCTCTGGATTTGCCTGCCTGTCTGAGTCCAGATTCTGGATTCCGGATTGACCTCCTGCACTTCTGAATTCCGCTCTTGAATACCTGAGGTTGCCTACCCCCTTTACTCTCTGTGCATATCAGGAAATTTGACCTTTGAACTGGAAACAGAAATATATGCTGCATTACAGCCCCCCAACCCTGAGCATAAGCCAGGCTCAATTCTGAGGCCATGTCTCTGTCTAAAATCTGTCCTGCAGCCATTAGGACATCATTCCAATTTAAGTGGATGCATGCAGGATTGACACATTTTGGGGATTAAACTGACATCTGGACTAGATAGGTAGATAAGGTTTGACATGTGGTATAAAGCACTTTGTTTTTCTTTGGTTTTGTTTTGCTTTACTTTTTTGTTGTTGTTTGTTTCCTTCTAATTTTGATTTGTGTATTGTTGTGTCCTTGATATATGCAAAAGGGAAAGAAATTGGTTGTATATCTATGTATGTTTATATGTTTATCTGTCTGCCAAAAGCCAAAAAAAAAAATCGTTCTTAAAGTTACAGTGGAATCACATCATAACTATGCCAAGTAATTATACCAGGTTCTACTGTGTGTCTGAAATGGAAAATCAATGCAAGTTTTTCTTATTTGATTTGTTTCGTTCTGTTTTATATTTCAAGAGAAATTAAACAAGGATTAATCCAACATTTGTAATGACCCTACTGTGTGTCTGTAACTAACACAGAGGCTAACTAAGCCAGAAAACACCATAGTCCTAAGAGCGTTAAAATCAATTGAGCGCTAGTAAATGTTTAGCACGGTATTTACATTAAAGCTACAGTGTGTAATAATTACAGGGATATACAGTCAGAAATGTAATATATTATACATAATAACTATGTTATTTATCATGATCTACGAGCTCAGCCTCTTCACCTTACTATTTGCGTTGCCTTAGAATTCGTTATTTATAATTACATAGGAGCGGGTCTCGCAGCCATGGAGGCAGACATCTTTGCGCTACGGCAGCGCAGAGCCAACAAACTAGCGATTGCGAGATCGCCCATTACAATAACATGCTGCTTGATGATGCTGTTACTCTCCAGTATACTTATTCGGCAACGTCCCTGATGTTTCACAGGTAATGATTCAGTAATTTTCTGTAAAATAATTTTCTGGATATATACCTCGGTTACTTCTCTCCGGCTCCTTTGGAGATCTTCAAGCCTTTCCTCCTCTGCTCTAGTCACCCCGCTGGCACCTCTCCCTCGCCTGGCCCTGGCTGCACGCCCACCCCGGTCTCTCTGCCCTCTTCCTCTCCCTCTTCCTCTCCCTCTTCCTCGCCTTGTAACCCCCGTGCCACAAACAAGACTTGGACTCTGTAAACGGGGAATATATATTCTTCCAGCGAACACAATCTCGCAGTTTAACTAATGACTACAATTACTTCGTCTGTTTATATCACCATGCAAAGCAGCTCACCAAAACGTCACAACAATGTAGAAAAAATAGCGGGTATATTTATTATCTTAAGTCTACATGAAATCTATACCCTACACAGACTAATGAAATACTATCTGTAAAATTATCTATGTAAACAAACCTCATCACTTGAGAAGGTAGGTGATGCGGACATCGTGGAAGACATTTTGTCCCGTAACGCTCGCCGTACTGTTGGGGGGGAGAAGCGGTGGGGGGGAGATGTTCATGTTGCTGCGGTCTGCAGTCTGGACGTTAGATGTAGCTGAAAATTACACACTGTAGCTTTAAATAAATGCTTGTCTCTCTTCATCATACCAACAGATCATCCACTAGCAGCAGCGCTGTCTCTTGGAAGACGGGGTTGTGTGGGATTTTCTCTCTGTTTAGCCTTTCAAGAACTTAATACTAAAGTTTTTTTTATATCTATATAAAATTGGAAACACATTTTTTCTACATAATGGTCACTATAAAATAGAAATGGCCAGCAGTTGTTTATACTGGATCCTGGACAATTGAAAGAAAAAACTAAGCAGCCTCCAGCAGCCTGCTTTAAAATCACTGTCAATAGTTCAGCTATATATATTTTTTTATATTCAGAAATCAATTATAGCAATTAAATGACATCCATAAATCTTTATCATTCTCATAAAAAGCCTGAATCAGCCACATCAAAAAATGCATGTGTTGTCTTCTTACATGCATAGGTCTACAGGAACGAAAAATGCGTTCTCAGGGCCAGTATATAAATAATCTGTTCTTTATTAAAGTTATAGTAAAACCTAAAATGACTATATTTTCAAAAAAACAAAACTTTTTTTTCCATGTGTACATAGATACAGCTAAATGTTTTGATTTAAAGAAACTGTTATTTTAATAGGGTTATTTTTATATAAACTTTAAAGTTAATGCACATTTAACTTATTCCTTATAGGATAATCTTCATTTGTTGAAATTTTACAAAAAAAATACCTTGAAAATGTTAAATATACTCTGTTTATTCTTTTGGTATACCTTGCAAGTAGGGATCGGTCCAGCAACAACGATGCATGGGTGCATGTCTCATCTTTTGCCGTTCATTAAATTTATAAAGAATTTTTGAGCAGTCTAAAAGGAATTGGAACGTTTTAGCCGTTGCATTTTTATTTTAATTTTTTCGTTATGTCATCCTTTTCCTCTCAGTTATCACTCAACCTATCTGAATTAAAGTTAATTTAAAATCCACTCTTAGTTTATTTACTATTTTTACTGTACTTATTGTTTTAAAAATATGATTTAAAAACCTAGTCAAAATCTTCTCCTAAATGTTCTCCTTATTATATACATTATTTATTGGCTGCATCTAAAAATATCTGCTTGCTTTCAATTTAAACATGCATATGAAACAATAAAATATAACCTACAATAATGTAAATTATATAATTGTACTAGGTCATCAAATTAATTAGATTTAGTCTGTCAAATAAGTTGCCTGTAGTGTCTTTAAAGGTCCAGCAGGTGTCAGTATTCTCTGAGACAGTATAAACGCAGCATTAATACAATTTTGGCAATAAATCGTGCACTGTGTGCGGATTACAACTACTGCGAGTGCACAGGAACACCAAGAGAGCGGGGTGTGGGGAGGGGGTTGCTGGTGAAACCTGTGCAGCGTATCTGTCCAAAGCAATGCTCTGTTCAACCAGCATTCCAGGCAACTGGTCGTCAGAGAGCTGATTGGATCAGTCCGATAAGTTTCTCTGGGTTACTCTCTTGCAGTCACCTAGTTAGCTGTGCATCCTGTGAAACGGTAGAGGTTGAATCCTCGAGTAAAAAAATCAAAGTATAGGACTAATTTTACAGCAGAATATACTAAAGTATATTCATGGGGAAGGTGAGGAACAGTGGCGGATCTAAACCAAATATACCTGGGGGGCAGGAGGGGGGTAGCGTGTTTTCATGGGGGCACAGAAAAGCATGAAATAAAAAACAGGGCAAGGGATTCAAATATATTAAGAGAGCTGCATGAAGAGAAATTTATTTTCAATTAGGTCGGATAAAAATTATATTTCTTATGAAGTCAATATACAATTATAATTTAAAAACATTTAACCGATGAAAACTGGGATCCTATCTCAATACCACTGAAGCTATCACCTTATTGTTTTTAAATAATTAGTTAATCAGAATTGGTAAAGAAAAAAAAAAACACATCGACAGTGTCATGATTGAATGAATTATGTTTATGTCCACTAGGTGGCAAGCATGAGTTAACGTGAATGTATAAATGTAGAGAATGGAACAATAGAAGGAGATGTGAACAAGCTGTGTAAACAGACCTCTAAAAGATGCTTCAATAAAAGTATCTGAGCATTATACAACGTCTGGTCTTTATCAAGCACGAATACGACATGGTGTCAGGAGTGAACTAAGAGCCGACCATGGAGCTTAAACCACCGGAGAGCTTGAAGCTGACGGGAAACGTTGATGAGAATTGGCGTGTTTTCAAACAACGCTTTCAACTGTATGTCGCCGCAATGGGATTGGAGACAAAGCCGGAACCAAGAAAGGTAGCGATGTTGCTGACCATAGCGGGAGCGCAGGCTTTGGAAGTCTACAACACATTTGTGTTTGATGAAGCAGAAGACAAAGACAAGTTGGATGTTGTGCTGAGTAAATTTGATGCTCACTGTTCACCCAAGAAGAATGAATGCTATGAGAGATATGTTTTTCGTTCCCGAATGCAGACCCAGCATGAACCCTTCGATAACTTTCTAACAGATTTGAAAGTAAAAGCTCAGTCATGCAATTTTGGCCTGCTGAAGGACTCTATGGTCAGAGATCAGATCGTCTTTGGAGTACGTGATGGAAGCTCAGAGAAAGACTGCTGAGAGAAGTGGAACTGACCCTGGAAACAGCTGTAAAGATGTGCCGGGCAAGCGAACTGTCTCTACAGCAAGTGAGGACATTTTCTGAACTTTCAACAGGAACTACTTCACAGTTCAGTGACGGAGCAGTGGCAGTGGGAGCGGTGTCCTGCCAAAAGAAACGCCATGCTCAGACGAGGCAGCTGCAAGAGGAAGCCATTATCAACTGTAAGCGCTGTGGTTCACGGCATAAAGTGAGACAATGTCCTGCTTATGGTAAGCAGTGTTTGAATTGCCGTGGAAAGAATCATTTTGCAAAACAATGCTTTATGAAGAGGAAAGAAGAAAAGAGGAGGAATCGTGTAAACTTAGTAGATGAAACTGACTTAAGTGACACATTCTTTATTGGTGTTGTGAATTGTGAAAATGAGTCAGAAAAAGTGCAGTGTGTTGACAGATATGATAAATGGACAATTCCTTTGTTGATCAATGGAACTACAATTAAGTTCAGATTGGATACAGGTGCTAAGGCTAATCTCATAAGCATGTCTGATATTAAAAAAATGCAAGTGAAACCTCACATAAAAGAAGTTAAGTCGGGCCTAAGAGACTATAATGGACAATCAATTGAGTGCATTGGCACATGTGAGCTGAATATGACAGTTAAAGGAACAAAACATCTTGTGTTCTTCTCAGTTGTAAAAGAGGATCGTGAGTCACTTTTAGGTGATGAATCCTGTGAAAAACTTGGACTGGTGAAAAGAGTCTATCACATAAACACTGAATTGACTGAACCTAATAACCTTGTTGATGCCATGATTCAAGAATATGAGGATGTTTTTCAAGGATTAGGTGCTGTACCCTGCACATACCAGATCCAGCTGAGAGAGGGCGCTCAGCCTGTTGTGCATGCTGCACGTCGTATTCCAGTACCACTGCGAGAGGGGTTGAAAAATGAGTTGGACAGAATGACTAAGTTGGGAGTCATTCAGAAAGTGGAAGAGCCCACTGATTGGGTTAATTCCATAGTGATTACCAAGAAAAAGAATGGAGAATTAAGAATATGTATGGATCCAAAAGATCTGAATGAGAACATCAGGAGAGAACATTATCAAATACCCACTCGAGAGGAAATAATCAGTGAGATGGCTGGAGCAAGTTATTTTACCAAGTTGGATGCAGCACAAGGGTTTTGGCAAGTAAAGTTAGATGAAAGCAGTACCAAGTATTGTACTTTTAACACCCCTTTTGGAAGATACTGTTTTCTAAGACTTCCTTTCGGAATAAAATCGGCACCAGAAATATTCCATAGAGCGATGGAGCGGATCATCGAAGGCTTGGAGGGAGTGAGAGTCTACATTGATGACATCATCATCTGGGGATCAACAGCTCAAGAACACAATGACAGATTGAGACGCGTCATGGAGCGCATACGGAAAAATGGACTGAAGCTCAATAAAAATAAATGTGAGTTTAGTGTCAAAGAAGTTATGTTTCTCGGAGACAAACTGTCTGCCCAAGGTGTTCAACCAGATGAAGATAAGATAAAAGCCATCTTGAAGATGCCACAGCCTGTCGACAAAACAGGTGTTTTGCGCATCATGGGCATGATCAATTTTATAGGAAAATTCATTCCCAATCTGAGTGCAAAGATGACAAACATTCGCAGACTCTTGTACAATGATAATCAATTCCAGTGGACAGAAGTTCATGAACAAGAGTGGAAGGAACTGAAAAAATATTTGACTACAGAACCAGTACTTACCTTTTACGATCCATCTAAGAAAATTAAACTGTCTACAGATGCCTCAAAAGATGGACTTGGAGCAGTTCTTCTTCAAGCTGAAGATGAACAATGGAAGCCTGTGGCTTATGCGTCCAGAGCCATGACCAAAGCTGAATGCAGATACGCTCAAATAGAAAAAGAATGCTTGGGGCTGGCTTATGGACTAGAAAGGTTTCATAACTATGTGTACGGTCTACCATCTTTTGTAGCTGAAACAGATCACCGACCCTTGGTTGCCATCAGGAAAAAACATCTGAATGAGATGTCACCAAGGATTCAGAGACTTATGATGAAGATGCAAAGGTATGATTTTACACTGATTTACACTCCAGGAAAACATCTGATTCTTGCTGATGCTATGTCTAGAGCTCCTATAGACAATGGGGTGAGTTCAACTGAAGAGAATATTCAGCGTCATGTGAACATGGTGTCCACTGTGTTGCCTGTGTCAGATAGCAAGTTGAAGCAAATAGTTGAGGCAACAGCTAAAGACACAGAGTTACAGTTGGTCATGCAGAATTTGGATGAAGGCTGGCCAATAGGCTCATGTTCACAGTTTTTCAAAGTTAAAGCTGATCTAAGTGTTGTGAATGGACTGTTACTGAAAAACAACAGAATTGTGATTCCACAAGTATTAAGACAGGATATTCTACAACGGATACATGAGGGTCACCTAGGCATTGAAAAATGTAAAAGAAGAGCTAGAGAATCTGTTTTCTGGCCTGAACTAAATAAGGACATTGAGACCCTAATCAGTAAATGTGAAACATGTCAGACATTTAGAAATAAACAGAGTAAAGAACCTATGATAATGACTGACATTCCAACATCACCATGGCTGAAAGTAGGACTGGATTTGTTCCATTTTAAAGGAAAGAACTATTTAGTGATCATTGATTACTTTTCGAACTATCCTGAAATGGCTCTATTAGCTAATATGTCATCAAACTGTGTCATAACACATGCTAAATCAATCTTTGCAAGACATGGCATTCCACATATTGTGGTTAGTGACAATGGACCATGTTTTAGTAGCAGAGAATGGCAAGAGTTTACAGAACATTATGACTTTAAACATGTAACATCAAGTCCACATTACGCACAGTCGAATGGAAAAGCGGAAAAAGGAGTTCATATTCTTAAGCAACTTCTGAAGAAAGCTGCAGATAGTAACTCTGACCCATATTTAGCTTTATTAAGCTACAGATCTTCACCTTTGCAATGTGGATTTTCACCTGCTGAACTCTTGATGAATCGAAAGATTCGTACAACTTTGCCAAGTTATGATAGTAATGAACAAAGTGCAAAGAAATCATCAAAGTTGGAGTACAAGTTACGAAAGCAGAAAGTAAAACAAAAGTCATATTATGACAGATCAACTAAGATTCTACCTCCACTGTCATACAAGGATCCTGTAAGGATTGAGGATGATGAGGGATGGAATACTAAAGCAACTATTCTGCAGGAAGTAGCTCCACATTCATTTGAAGTAAAAACTGAAGATGGACAAGTTCTGAGACGAAATCGGCGCAGTTTGTTAAAAACTCCATTAGAGCCTGTTGTTGAGTCAAGTGAAGTTTCTAAGGACTCCCAGAGTAGTATTATGACTGAAACACCTACGACTGAAACACCCTGTGACAGTCTTGGGAACAACCTACCTGTCTTAAGAAGATCTACCAGAGTGGTGAAAAAACCTGACAGACTGAACTTGTAAAAAAAAAAAAAAAAAAAAAGTTGAAATGTCTATTTTGTAATTGATGTTTTGAATGTGTTAAGTATAGCTATGTGGTAACT
Source organism: Cyprinodon tularosa (assembly GCF_016077235.1). NCBI lineage: Eukaryota > Metazoa > Chordata > Actinopteri > Cyprinodontiformes > Cyprinodontidae > Cyprinodon > Cyprinodon tularosa. Next base: position 9,073 of record NW_024037799.1, read on the forward strand.
TTCATGCAATGTATGTTGTTTTTTTGATAGGATTCTTTTTGTAACAATCTTACTTTAAAGAAAGGAGGATGTCATGATTGAATGAATTATGTTTATGTCCACTAGGTGGCAAGCATGAGTTAACGTGAATGTATAAATGTAGAGAATGGAACAATAGAAGGAGATGTGACACACCTGTGAACAAGCTGTGTAAACAGACCTCTAAAAGATGCTTCAATAAAAGTATCTGAGCATTATACAACGTCTGGCAGTGGCGGCTGGTGAAAAATATTTTTGGTGGGGCTGATATAGCCTAGTGTATGTCTCCAACTAACCCGGAATAAGAATTCAAATAAACAATTGGACAATACATACAATTTAACAGTAATGATTTAATTTACTATATAATAACAGTAACAGTGATGATTTGGGTCACTGTGACGGGGTTCTTTGGCCTCCAAGAATCCAGTCTCAGTCGGGTTACCGGTGTTGGTGATTTATTGAGCTCAAAAACTCAAAACAGGGTGCAAAAGAAACTAAACATATACAAGATACTCTGGGCCTCAGCCTCCCTCCAGTTACCAGCAATGTAACAAAGAAACAGAAAACAAAAATTGCTGCTTTTCTTCCCACAGCCCTCATTAAATAGTTTAAGCCCCTCACCTCAGGCTCTCTTATTTCTGATTTCTTCTCATTAATCAGTTTTGTCCATATATTACCTCCACAAACAATTGATGTACAAAAACAAATAATTTTTACAACTTAATTCTTTTACACAGATTCATTGACTTATTCAATTACACCAAACTGGGTTTGAACCCAGCAAAGACGCAGCCAGACTGAAGATGACAAGTCCCCGCATAAACACGTACACACCCACACCCCCCACATACCCACACACACACACACACACACACACACACACACACACACACACACACACACACACACACACACAAGACGAGGTGGATTCGTCACAGTCACAATAACCATGAAATGAAATGTTCATATCATACAACAGGGATGTTCTTCTGGCAAACGGGTAGATAAATAAGGATCTCACCGAATTTGGTGGAAGCTGCATCTCGCTCGTTACATTCGCCATCTTCCCTCTAATTGTCTGCACCTGCGCTTGGGTTCAGAAGCCTGTAAAAGCGCAGTATTTTCAGCGCCCCAATACCATAAAGTTCCGAGACGCTGATTGGCCATTAAATTCACCTACATGATTGACAGATTCTCTGCAAATGTGGGTCAGTCTGATCACAGCCCCCAGAACAGAGACGGTAGGAGTCTGTCTGTGGAAATCCACAAATTAATGACAGTAGATAGGGAAATGTAGTTTATATAATTTGTTTTGCTTATAGTTACACAGTAAAACTGACATTTATGAGTTAATTTCTAAAAATATATTTTACGTTTCTCTCTTCTTATCAGGGAGGGCGGTGCCCCAGCGCCCCCTATGGGCCGGCCGCCACTGACGTCTGGTCTTTATCAAGCACGAATACGACAGACAGGACCTATCAGTAACCATGTCTGTTGCTGCACATGTCATCATTAGAATTTCTTATAAGTATTGTCTTCAGTACAGGGGCCATAACAGGGACCAGGAGGTCTACAGGGGCACTGGCCCCTGTTGGCCCCTGTCTAGATCCGGCCATGGTGAGGAATGATGACACCGTGGCGGGCGGGCGGGGGGGGGGATAAGCATCTCCTTGAAATGAGTTTTTGGAACGACAGCGTTTTTGCATGTGGATGGTCGTTTGGTGCATGGCGCGTGTTTTGAAGCTGCTTATGGAGAAATGTCTTGGGCCGTGAGTAGTGAGGAAACAGGAAGCGATTCTTGTGGGATGGAAGAGGGAAATAGTGACAATGAAGGTTGGAAGATAGCAACATCAAAAAATGAGAAAAAGCGGAAAAAACAGAGATCAGTTCAAGGGGAATCTAGTTCAGAACAATCCAGTGATGATCATTCCATACATTCCACAGCACAACAAAATGAATTCAAAGTCATATTCAAAGTCGTTAATCAGGCAGACTCTTTTACAAATTGGAATCCGGTTCACTTAACAAAAACCATCAATAAACTTGTCGGAGAAGTCAGAGGTGCCAGAATTCTGTACAGTGGAGACCTGCTAATTAACTGCAGAGACAGCGCCCAGCAAGGCAAAGCAATACGGATCAACAAAATTGACGGGATAAGAGTTCAGTGCAGCCTAATGGAGAACAAAAAGATCAGCAGGGGAGTCATTGGAGGAGTTCCTCTAAAAATTTCTGAAAAAGAGATTCTGGAAAACATAAGCGGTGCAAAAGTAAAAGAAGTAAAACGGTTAAAAACAACAAGAAACGGAGAAAGATCTGACAGTTTATCAGTGCTAATTAAATTTGAGGAAGAGCAATTACCAAGCAAAGTATTCATCGGTTACATAAGCTATAATGTCAAAATCTACAATCCTCCACCATTGAGATGTTTCAAATGCCAAAAATTCGGTCACATTGCAGCAGTTTGTAAAGGGAAACAGAGGTGTGGAAGGTGTGCAGGAGAACATGAGTACGGAAAATGTGGAAAAGAAGCTATAATAAAATGCTGTAATTGTGGTGGAGAACATACTGCTGCCTATCGCGGCTGTGAAGCAAGCAAAAGGTCTGAGGAAATTAAAAAAATGAAATTTGAGCTCGGAATAACCTACGCTGAAGCTGCAAAAAGGATCCCATCTCAGTCAGAAAAACCCAAACCTACAGTTCAACACACGGCAAATTCCAAACCTCTAGAGAATCAAAAAATTGATGAAGACTCACTTATTGTTAAAAAGACAAATTTTGTTCTTTTCATGGTAGAAGTAATTAATTGTACTGCACAGACAACAAAAAAAACGGAAAAAATCAAAATAATAGTGAAGGCTGCAGAAAAATACCTGGACATTAAAGATTTGAACTGGGAGATGGTTGGAAGTATGATGGGAGGACCGATGGGACCATCAGAAACTGGCAGAGTTAAGATGACCTAGAGTAAATTAAAATTATATGGGCAAATGTGATTTAGTATTATGTTGGTTTAAGTTACACAGGTTTTTTTTTTTTTTTTTTTTTTTTTTTTTTTTTTTTTTTTTTTTTTTTTTTTTTTTTTTTTTTTTTTTTTGGGTGAATCGTTTTCTGTTTTCTTGCTTTACTCCATATCAGTTGGTGGCGGTAATGCACAATTCACAAGCCTGCCAACCGCCATAAAACCCCATAAGAAGAAGAAGAAGTTTTTGGAACTTGGGATGTCTGTAATTAGTTGGGAGTTTTGGTTGGGTTTTGTTTTGAAAGTCAGCACGGATGTTGCACTGCTCTTTAATACCGCAAACCTGACGTAACTGGATAAGAAAGGAAGACGCAAAGGTATTAGTAAGAAGTCTGATCTCGCAGCAGGGCACGCCATTCACGGCAGGCTTTGGGAGGTCGGCGTCTAACCCTGACCTTTCCCATCTGGATATTACCGAAAGACCACGCAGCGGAGAAGCGAAACATTATGGCGACGTTGGGGCCGGAATCGGCTCGCCCTGCCCTCGCCCAGCTTGGCGTTTCTCCGTCTACTCAGAATCACGTCTGCAGCTCGAACATGCCTCCAAACCGTGGCTTGGAGCGGGCGCTGGAGGAGGCAGCGGCCAGCGGTGTGCTGAACCTCAGCTGCCGCAAGCTGAAGGAGTTTCCCCGGACAGCTGCTAACCAGGACCTGAGCGATACGGTGGAGGCAGGTAGGGTGATCACTTATCTATGAAATATGGATGCTAAGAGGTGATATTGCTGCGTGGTAGACTATTTACGGTGGTGACGTTTCCGTTATTAATAATAAACTCGGATTTGTGTACACTTGGAGCTGCAGGGGGACCTGTGATTGCTCATACCTGCATTCGCAACTTCTTTCCTGCCTTCGTGTATTTTTTAGTGACCACACGTTTTCATGTCTCATAATTAATGCTTCTCATGGGGAAATGACTGAAGATCCAACAGAAGGTTTATTTGGAACTAAAATGAAAGTTGGCAGTGGTGCTTGTTTTGATAGTCCGAGATGTGGATGGAACAGTGGAAATCCCCACCACTTCCTTTGCTATCAATATCCAGCTGTAAACATGCATGGGAGGCAGCAAGGACCCACGCAGCCTCAAATTGTGTTATGGTGGGTTCACACCGAAGTAGTGTTAATTTTACCAGCCATTTTTAAATTTAGTTTCAGCTTTAGTCCAGTTTCAGCATCGCTTGTTAGTTTTTATCACATTTAGTCGAGCATTTTAGTCTTTATTTTAGTCCAAGAAAACATAATTTTATTCGTTTAGTTTTAGTCAACAAAAACTGTCAAAATTTTAGTCTAGTTTTAGTCAGGACATAATTTTAACCTTTTACTTTTTTGTCGACAGATAATATTTAACATTTCCTAAAATTATTTCACATTCAAACATTTTCTCTCATCTTTTTGATTAAAAAAATCACAATTTTAAGGAACACATGCAGACATGGAAGATGTTCTGACAATATTTGCATATTTATTTTGAACATTGTTAAGGTTCAAAGACACAAACACAAATGCTTGTATTAAAACAAATAAAATACACCTGACAAAGGAAACAAATAAATAAAAGAAAGTGTCTTATGAACTTAACACAAGTGCTGGCTGTTTAAAGCTAGTTCACATACCGTAGAATAATAAAATAAATAGATTTGAGATCAATGTTTAAGAAAAAAAAAACTCCAACTGATACAACAAAAGTGCTTTCCTGCCAGCTAGTTCACATGGTATATAAAGGTACAGTATTTAAGGTGAAACAAGGCATAGCTTGCTAGTCCTGAGAGTCAGATTTGTATTTGGTGTGAGAAATTAAGGAAGCTTGTATAGCCGGCCTGTCATTGTTTCTGGATGGCTGGTAGGTTGTTGATGGTGGTGTATCTTCAATCTGGAACAGAAATTAATACAATATCAGGATAGATGCACATCATAAATTCCAAGTGTATAAGTAACATATAGGTCTGTATTTTTCCTTAACAAAAACTAAGTCTCTGTAAAAACTAAATTTGACAATCCATTTCAAACTCATACAAACAACCTAACTATCATTTTATGCAGGAATAAATTGCAGACATTTTTATGTGTGCATGCATTTTGGTTGTATTAAAGTTGATGCCAATTCAAATCAAATGTCCTTGTAATAGTAAGGTGCAGTTTAGGGCTGCAACTAACGATTATTTTAAAAATCGATGAATCGGCCGATTATTTTTTCGATTAATCGATGAATCGGACAAAATATTTTTTTTTTATATTAACCTCTTTATTCCAAAATAAACATTTTAGACAGAACAAACAAGTACAGATTGCTCATTAACTGTACTGGTGCAATATGAAAAATAAATGTTTGTGTTAAAACTACGCAAACTTACATGAGAAATGTAGCTGTACATCCACAAAATATAGGTTACTTTGTTTCATAAAGCGCAAAAAGACAGGCACTTTTGTTTTTTAAAGCCCCTAAGGGGTTCAAACAATAGGTTCCCCATTTAAAAAATTCTTTCAATCTTCATGACAGCTATCCCTCATCCCTCATGGGTTTAATTTTAGATCTGTAGCTCTTAACAACAACAAGATACTGTCAACCTTGCTTATTTGGTGAGATCACATAGAGATTATGTTAAAGGATAATTCCGGTTTTTAACACTTTTAGCCCATTTTCTGTAGTGTCCAGGATGAAATCGAATGATCGACACCAAAATTTTGACAATTGGTCCTGTCTCTGCTTTTTGGCTCATGCAGAATCCCCCCCTTGCTGCTTCAGAATGGCTTCCATAGTGCATGTCCGATAATGTCCTTAAAACAACCTTAAACGTTCTTTTTTTTAAATATGCTACTCACCGGGTCATCAGCGCTGTTCAATGACGTTCCAAAAAAAAGTTTCGTGAAGAAAAACCGTTCCTGTCTTGTTTTATTTAGCACAGCTGATGTTTCTTTCCAGGATGGAGTCACAGCCAAACAGGAACAGACGAGGCAAAGCTACTCAGGAGCCTTTGATTATTGATTAAAGAACCTAATTGCTTATAAATCGATTAATCAGAAAAATAATCCAACAGATTAATTGATTTGCAAAATAATCTTTAATTGAAGTCTTAGCGCATTCTGAAAACTAAATGATAAATAAAAAAATTATCTCCATAAGCAACAGCCATCCCTTGTCCTCGATTGTGGTTAATGTCTTGTATACATGTCATTTGGAAAATATTTAAGAAAATGGAAAACACACCTACATCCCAGCTGACCTCTTAAAGGAAATCTGTGTGTAACCAAAACCCCTCCAAACAGATTAGTGCCCTATGAAAACTGTAAATCTAATTTAACATTTTTCTCCACCATGAGCGACGGTCATCCCTCTTCCTGAATTTCATATTAACCTGGAGAGACTCAGACAGAGAAAAGCTGAAATTTGAAAATATGAAATTTATTTATACAGGTAACACAATCATATTCTTTAAAATATATCTCTCTAAGGAAAAGTAGCTGATTGCAAGGACTCATTCAATCTGCAATCCCTCGCACTGAGCATGCATGTAGCGACAGTGGAGAAGAAAACTCCCTTTTAACAGGAAGAAACCTTCGGCAGAACCAAGCTTAGTGTCTGTGGCCATCTGCCGAGGGCAACTGGGGTTCAAGTAGACAGAAGCAGACTTAAAATTAAGTTTTTTTTGGCTCTTGGTCCCTGGCAGAACACTTCGATGCTTTGAATCAACGTAAGCTTGGATGAGTAACCTGGAAAGGATTAGAGTAGTCTTCCACCTTCCACCTTCGTCTTCCACATTCCAACTGGCTCTCTGATGAGGTAGAGTAGGGTGGTTGATGCTTTGATTAACTCCGCTCTGGCTTTGCACTGCCCACAGGCTGCTGAGAGGAGTATGGTTGCGCCGGCTGCGGTCCACTCTTCTTGCAGTCAAACACAGAGCAACTTTCTGCTCCTTAAATTGTTTCCGTGCACGATGTATTGCATTGCGCAATATTGGCATCAGTCGTAATAAAGTGAAGCCACACTTTTGACCTGGGGGGCATTTTACAGGGGTTCCACGACGCTCGCAACCAGTACACAACAGATACACATGAACCCTGGCTGTAGGCGTGACCACCTTTGTATTTTTCCTGGATGACGCAATCACATTAAGTGTTACAGCCAATCACCGAAACTTGGGACCGAAAGACGAGGCATTTCAGTAAAACCGTAGCATTTCAGTCGGTACCATAAAAGAACCGATGTTCGGTACCCAGCCCTATCCTTTGAAGCTGACAACACACTTCTTTACCCCCAGATTCTACATACTCCGTCAGCGCTCCGCTCACGTAAATCGTGCGGAGCACTTGTCTATCATGTGAGTGTTGTTCCACATCCACTGCTACCCCTCCGCACGTCTCCGTCCATGCACATCTTCTCTGTCCTTCGCCGCCAAAATACAGAGCTGAGCAATTTTTTGCTCTGCTCCGGTCCGGTCAGGTCAAGATCAGCTATTGCAATTGCACATAACAGGAAAAATAACATTGAGAAGTTCCAGTTCATAAAATTAAAATATAGTAACAACAGATCGGTAACTAGAAATTAGAATATAATTCTTATATATTTTTGAAAAACAAACACAGTATATTAAAAAAAATTGATGCAAACAATTGGTTATTCACCAACATGGAAGAAGATTTCTCATCTCCATCATCTCATAATTTTATATATATATATATATATATATATATATATATATATATATATATATATATATATGGGGGTTGTCAAAAGTATCGATACTCAAAAAAGTATCGATACTGAAACGCTGTATCCGGATACAATACTCGTTTTTAAAAGTATCAAAACAGTGCTACCAGCAAAGGCACCTAAACAGTCATTCATCTAAAGTGCAGAATAGAGGACAATGCACTTTCTGAACACTGTGTGATTGAATAATTCTGTGCACTTTTCAGTTTCACACATTTTATTGTAAGAGGTGCAGCTGCTGAGAATTATTTTTGTTTCTTAACTGGTTTGGCTAGTGTCATTGTTATGTGTGCAAAGCATAAACAAGGAAGGAACACTTAATTTTAATTTTGTAAGTTTTTTATCAAGCTTGCTTAATATTGTGCACAGCATACAACCTTTATTGTACTTATTTATTGTACTTTATTTATGAATGAAAATATTTCTGTGGAATTTTTTTTCTTTGTTTTTATCCTTGTGGTTGAAAAGTTTAGTATCGTGACAACCCTAATAAATAAATAAATAAATATATATATATATATATATATATATATATATATATATATATATATATATATATATATATATATAAATTTATTAATATGCTGTATATTCATGTTATCCTACACTACTACACTATTATTAGGCTACCATCAAGGACATGAATGAATTTATACAGGAAATGAACATTTGCCAGGAAGATGTTTATGCAAAGAGAGAGCTTTATTAAAACAAACACAAGTACATACAACCCGAGGATCTTCAACTCTGTGAACTGTCAGTTTGCCTTCTCGGGCTTGGAGGTAACTGGCAGCATTCTCTCCGAGGCAGGTCCGATGTGCAGACGCCTACTGTGCGTGGCTCTGTACTTCGGCGTCGCCTCTAACCGGGACTGCAGCTTAACACAGAGTTCAGAGCGATCCGACCTACGAAATGGGGGCCGTACAATCCATCCAGAGACACCGCCAACGATGCCATCTTCTTCGTCAGACACGAGGTCGACGGTGGCGGACTTCCAGAGTTCCACTTCCTCATCAGCTAGCACACTCTGCCTCGATTCCAGCAGCTGTAAAAAAAAAAAACAATGAATCAGCACTATGCGATGGGATGCACTGCGTATGGACACAACACATCTATCAATGCACCTGAAAAATAGTCACAAAATAAAGTCATACCCTCTTTCTTATAGCTCGACTCCGAGCTGAATGCTTGGCAGCTTCCGCCCGCAACGTGTTCTCTGGCTGCGTATATCTGAAGCTCCTGCGTACCATCTCATAATACGTCTTACAGGCAGCTGGAAAACAATTAAATGAGAGTGGTATGAATAAAGATCAAACGCAAGTCACAGTAACAAGGAAGGAGAAAACTGTAAAACAAGTCACTTACACACAATGTCGCCTCATTATGAGGCGAGATTAGTCAGTGAAAACAAAATTTACAGTTATGATCAGTATCTATCCGTATCTATTTCCTTTTACCGCGTAATGAAAGCATATTCTTTAAATCTTACCCTTGCTACGGTTCATAGCGCCTGCAATTTGTCTCTGATTTGTGAAGACGGCGTCCTGCTTCCTGTGAATCACAAAAAATACACTTTAATAAAGCTTGTTCTATCAAGGCTACTATTAGCCGTAGTTTTAGGTTAGGCTGCTTTTAGCTTAGCTAGCTAGGCTGCTTTTAGCTTAGCTAGCAGTAATCGAACATATATTTACCGCTATTTTCTCTTCTTTGAGTTTGTCTCTCCCGCACAGTTGTTCGACTGCAGAGCCGCCATCTTGTCCTCTATGGACAGCAACCTGGAGTGTACCGAATTCTCCAGTTGAGTGAGCTGCTCATTCATGTCGGCAGTATGTTGAGTAAGCTGACTAGACAGTCCACTGATAGCAATCAGCAGTTTCTTCTCGTCAGTCTGCGGACTGGCTGAAAGTTGTGGATCGCGTCCAAGAGGAGTTGAAGGCGAGTTGAACGCGAGACGTCGTCCATCCATTGATCACGTACCAGCAAAATCCAAACAAAGGAACTGGAGATAAAGTTCTTCTGAGTATAGTAACTCAAACATTTCTGCTTGCCCATAAGCTCACACGTGATTGGACGAGCAGTCGACGGCTCTTCAGGCTCCTCCAATCACATACGAGGTCATTGTTATACGGAAGGACTCGCGAGAACAGCTGCGTCTATCATGTTTTTTTTTTTTTTCGCTTTATTGGCAATTCCGTGTAACAATACAGAGTAATTCAAACATCAAACACAGATACACAGCAGTTGGTGACATTATAACTTAAAAAAAAATGAGACATAGAATGTAAAAAGTAAATACAAATAAAACAAGGGAAACAAACATATAAATAAATAAACAAATAAATAAAATAAACATAATAATAGCTAGGGGTTTACAATGAATTTATGGTCATTTACAAAAGTGTATAATTTTATACCATTTTTCTTCTTCATAAATTTAAGTGACTGAAAATACAAAATACAAACGAAGTTTGGCTTGGTCCTCATGTATTTGTTTTTGTGAATGTAAAATTTCCCCATCATGAGTAAAACATAAAAGGCTAGGTCCTGCAGCTTATCTGTCATTTCTATTCCAAACAAAACATTCTCTTTGTCCAGATGAGAAGGAGAATCAAATTTAGATGAACACCAGAAGCAGAAATCTTCCCAGAAAACTTTTACGTACATACAATCGTAAAATAGGTGACCAACAGTCTCCGTTTCACATTCACAGAAGGTGCAATCATTTTCTTCAAAAACCAAAACGGAGCCTCAGAAATTCCTTGGAAGGATAAATGTCAGTGATTATTTTGAAATGGACTTCTTTAACCTTTGGAGCAACAGGAAACTGTAGATATTTATTCTGCAGTTTTCCCACTTTCTCTTTTGGAAAATGCTTGGAGATTAGGTTTCTGTGGGATGTATCGGGATGAAATTCCTTGACAAACAAACTACGTATGACATTGTTGTCAGTTTTTTATCAATAACAGACTGACCGTTGAGTAACAGAGAGGGAAGTTTTACCTGGACATGGTTTAGGAGTAGGTTGTATGACATTATGATCAGAGGCTGAGGAAGGGCTTTGATTAATATATTATATTGTTTTCTGTTATTTATTTTCAATTTAGAGCAAAGAGTTTCAAAAGGTAAAAAATTCCCTTTGTCATCAAGAATGTGCATTATCGACCATATACCACTTTCTAGCCAGCTCTTGTAAAATAAAGACTTGTTCCTGAATAGGACATATCGGGAGTTCCATAGTGGGGTGTTATGAGGACTAAAATTATGCTTAAATATTAATTTCCAATAAAGTAAGACGCGTTGATAAAAAGAAGAAAGTTTAACAGGAAGTTTCTTAGGATCAAAGTCACATTTAAGGAGGAAGTTAATTTCTCCTAATTCTATAAATAATTTGGAGGGGATATTAAACCAAAAACTATTTTCATTTTTCAGAAAAGATTTGAGCCAATTCATTTTAATCATTCCGTCTAAACATTCAAAGTCTATTGCTTTAAGACCTCGCATCATTATACTCTTTAACCATTGCTCCTTTCCTAATGTAGTGTGTCTTGTTTTTCCAGATAAAGTTGAAGTTAATTTTATTTATAGCTTTAATTGCAGGTTTAGGAAGGGATATGGAATAAGCTGGATAGATAAATCTTGAGAGACATTCCCTTTTTGTAAGGAAAGTTCGACCAAAAATTGATATGTTACGTTGAGACCACAAATTTAAGTTGAGTTTACATTTATCTAAAATATTCCAACAGTTTAGTTTTTCCAGTGATTTATTGTCTTTGGTGATGTGAACACCAAGATATTTCACGGCAGATTTAACAGGGATGTTATGAATGGCAGTCTGGGAAGAGTCGTGTATTGTCGCATCTATCATGTAAACATGGCTTCATCCCCATCCGGACAGACATTTTTATGGAAAGCCAATAGAAGTTTGGGGCTTGCAGGGAACAGACACATCATACCCAGCATCATTTCTGCCAGTTGAGCGCATTGCTAGAAGATGTGTGGTCAATACATCCTCTGTGCATTTAAGTAAGACCAAAGAGAAGGTCACCGTAGTCATGCCACTATGCACAGTAGTTGAGCTCTAGGAGAATGTGATCTTTGCAGACCCCTCATTCTGATTCTAATGTTGTTTGCATGGAATGCACATTTTACCTTGCTGATTCTGATTCACATTTTACCAACTGATTCTGATTAAAACTAATTTTTGAAATACATTATTTTGTGTATTTTTTTACATAACATTTGCCATTGCTAATGGCATACACAGTAATCTAGCATACTTTAATTAAATAAATCAATTCAAGCTAAAATGTAAGAGTCTATAATTAGGCTATACTGAGCCTGATCTATTTGTACCAGAGATTTTCTTACCTTTTAGAAAAATGTCACTTGGGGTAAAACTCCCCCTGCAACCCTAATTTGCATTTGTACAGCTCACAGCATTTTCATTTACATGTTAAAGCCTCCCCTAGAATTCCATGGGGGCGGAGGCATGGGGGGAACACTGCTTAAAAAAGCCCACGTCAGTTTCTGACAATTTATGGGAGTTTTTGGTGTTGCCTGCAAATTACCTTGAACAGCCGTTAACCTGAAGTTCCACGACAATCTACAGTGCCGCATAGTGACGAAAATCACACTTTTCATGCAGTGTAATTTATATATATATGTATATTCTAGCTTTTTCTACGCCTCGAGCTTCCTTTCCAAACTTACGGCCTTATGATCAACTGTAGGCAGTTCCACGCAAATTAATCACGATATAATATATCTGAATTGATTTTATAAATATTTTTTAATAGAGATTTTGAAATGCCACGATAAACATATTTTATTAATTTTAGTGCCAATTAAGGTTTAATAAAAAAAAAATTATGACTTTTAATTATTTTTAATGATCCGTGGAAACCCTGGTTAATTTCCGCATGTTTTGCTGCTTTGAATTTAATAATATAGTGCATGCTTTCCTCAAGCTCTGAGGAAGCCGGAGCGGAGTGAGACGGGAGGAACAGCGGGAGCTGTAGGCTTTGCTTTGCGCAGATGGTCTGGAGAGCAGCGGGACGGAGCGGTGATGGAGGATGTGGGATTTCGGGGTTAGTCTCCTTGTTTCTCATGAGCTGAATTGTGCATATTTCTGTTATCTTTCAGTGTGCTGGTTCACTGGGTGGGAAACATTTTCACAAACAGAACTCTGTTGCCTGCAGCGTAGTTCGTCTTTCAGGCTTTGTGTAAATTGTACCTGAACGGGAAAGGAAAGGAATGCAAGTTAAAGCGATGCATGAGAAAAGAGATGAAATGCGATGTATCTTTCTGATTACATTAGCAGACAAAGAACCCACCATACTGGTGAAGATTCCCAGTCATCCATGTCATAGTCATTGCAAAAAACTACTATGATTGTTTTTTTTTTTACTTCTTTGGAATAACCGGCTATATAGCAGTGACACAAGCCCTAGCCTGCAGTACTGTACCCAGCTAAAGTAGAGCCTCGAACATTCCTCCCACTGACTTCTTCCTTTTTTATGTATTTTATACACATTGGTCTATTAAAAGCAATTTTTTTTCTCGTGTGAGGTAGCAGGGGTTTAAATACAGGAAGACCTTAAGGCAGAGATGTACCATTTTGTTTGCCCAACCAGTGAATGTCTATCTAGGAGCAGTGATATCAGAATCAGAAATACTAATCCCAGAGGGAAAATACTTTTGTTACATGCTCCAGTTACAGTTTTATATATATGTAGCAACCTTCCTTGCTTTGGGTACTGTTACATAGGGAAGAACACTCGGATGTTAGCTGTTAACACTTGTTGTGGGAAAAAAGTATTCAACTATTCATCCTAGTTAAATAAACGGAGATCGATGGATTTCACTCAGTCGGCACATTTATTAATTATCTTTGCAAAGAGAGAACAGTCATCATGGCACAGCATTCTGCTCTGTTCTGATCTGGGCAGGGTTCGTTCCCCCCTAGTTACAACAATCGAAAGCAGTCAGAGTCATAACAAATTACACACACTTTGCTTAACAGTAACATGTTATGAATAAACCTTGAGAAAGAATCTGGATTGTTATGGGAAGAAGCTATGTCTGGTCTACAAACAACATTCTGCAGGGAATGGTGTGGCCTTGAGAGAGAAACTGACTGAGTGAAAACTTTTATAGTGAGTAAATATGAATATTAATATATAATGAGAGAAAGATATAAATTTTCCCACAACAGTCCACCCTTTCGATTATAAAAGGATATTATCCTTGTGTAATCGATATCATAAAAAAAGGAAAATTTATGAATATAAAAAACTAAGAAACTAAAATTATGAGTATATGTAAAGAAAGCTAAAATCTAAGACATTAAAAATATAAAAACAATAATAATAAGAAAAATCATGATAATTAAAAAATAATGAATCAAAAATCCACAACTGCATTAAGTCGGTGGACAATGTTAAATGATTATAATAGATGGAAAAATTATGGAAAGGATTATGATAGCTAAAATATGTTGCCAATAAATAGAGCCCTGGAATCACACCTTAGTTGGCAAAAATATTTACTGTTTTTTCCCATTATGATACTTTTATGGTAAAATATCTATTTGCTGAAAATTCTAATTTTTAGTTCTTATCATTATCAGTTACCTTTTTTGTTTCCCTGGAAAGAGAAAAGTTCAAATCACTCAAAACAATAGACCCCTTCATGTCTATAAACTGTAAGTCAAATTATTAATATGAGCTTCATTAAAAGTAAAAGAAGATCAATCTCTATGCAAAATGTTAAAATAGTAACACAAAGTTGTTTCATGCATATGACGAGTTCAGCTCTTCAGAATCAGGGTCAGTCAAAGCACACATTGAAAAGTTGGAGGATTTAATCTCAGCGCTCCTCTTCCCCAATGGAGGCTGAGATGACCCGATCATCAGAGTTCATTCTCTAATCCAGAAATCTCTGCCAATACTGACCATCAGCCATCAGGTGGTCATCTAACACTTGGACTTTCTTTTTATTATCAAGAAAAGTAATATCAAACACTTAGACACTAAAAATGTTAATCTTTGATTAAAATGCAACACATCACAACACATTTCCCTTCTCATTCATGTTGTATGATTAAAAAATCAAAAAGCCAAAACTGATGTCAGACATCTTCAGGTGGGCGTCTTCATCTTTCTGTTGATGTTGGTCCCTTATACAGGCGACATTTTGAACGTTGTCTACAGAGCAGCTGGTCCTCAACACATCAGGTGGATTACTGATGTGTTAATTAACCAATCAGGGATTATTCTGCCCATTTATTCTGATTGTTGAAGCTTTTCCTGGTTCCTTCCAGATGAGCTCCGATGAGCTCTGATCACTTTTTTTATTGACTCTCAGCCACACCTCCTCCTGCTGAAGGATGGAAGGATGGCTGTGATGGTCCTGCATTAGGGTCTCCAGGCACCTTGGTCCCTCTGTAACGCCTTCTCTGACTAAGGGGAAAAAAAGGTCTTGTAGGTCATTTTAATGTGTCACCTGTCAGTCCCAGTCTGGCCAGAGGTCAGTGGTCAGGCCCGTTCTGTGGTCCAGGAACGGGTCGACCCGTCATGAGCTCATGGGGAGGAAAACTGGGAGTCAAAGTTACCAACATGCTGAATTAAAGGAGCTGAGGGAAAGACAGATCAGATGTTATCTTACCCTTTCACAAACAATAGTAGATCAAAATAATTTCATGTAGCTTAAAGAACTTTAGATTAAAATTTGAACTTTAAACTTTGTCACAAATCATTGAATTATTCTATAATTTCAAACTTACCCAGTAAATGTACTTCCTTAGTGTTCGGTACCCTTATCACTTCTGCACCTGCAGAAATCCAAACAAACTTCTCCTCAGCAGAGGACTGTGTGTGTCAGTGGGCTGCAGCAATGTAAACAAGCACAGCCTTCTCTGTTGCTTCCACCAGACATGATGTGTGTGGAAGAAGAATATAGGCTTTCCATCCGATTTCAAGAACGATGTTTCCAAGGCGAAGCAAAATCAAAGAACCAGAAACAAGAGTTTCATGAGGTGAAGAAACACCAAACCAGGGGTGCAAGAAGCTGAACCATCAACAAACATCAACAAAGCTGGTTTTTCCCAAACACACATCAGACAGTCAGGCTGAGGTGTTCAAACTTCATCCAGAAATCTAGCAGTCGTTTCTTTAGGTTGTTTATTTATTCTGCTCTCAATTATCAACCCAAATTCCACATGGACTGTTCCAGATGGAAAAATAAACAGCATCTATATGGATCCTTATTAGTTTAGCTTTGCTGTTTTTCTCTTGTTTTATCTTCTTTCCACCCTTTTCTTCATCAGAACAAATAAAATATGTTCTGTTGAAGAAAACCCATACATTTTCAGTCAATTTTAACCTCCAGATATATCTGAGCTATGGATCCATTGAGAATAGATCATTTTAAGGTCTCCACTATTCATCTTAATGTAGTAATTAAATCCTGTTGTTTATATCCTCTATCATTATAATCATTATTATTAATGTTATCGTTATTATTATTATTATTAAATAATGTTATTATCATCATTATTTCCAATTGAGTCATTTGAAGACCGTATAATTATTAACCAATAATTATGTTAAATAAATTTGCATATTTATTCCAGATCAGCTTAAGATAGATTTACTTCTTAAAGAATTGTAAATAATTTAAAAGCAAATTCAATCAGCCTAATTTATTTTTATACAAGCTATTTGTGCTACACACATATAGATTTATTTACCCTTAAAGTTTAATCTAAATCTTAAAGAATTAAGGTTAACAAATTAAACTTTAGCATTTAGCTTTTAAATAATGACACAGGTCCTTGATTATTTGAAGAAATGCCCAATTATTGTTAAACAAGCATAATCTGTTCATTTGATTTAATTTTTTAAATTTGTCTCATTAAACTTTATTTGCTGTGATATTTGAACCTTATATCAATCCCCTTTATTACCAATTCAAACAGCTGTGCATTATCTTTAACACATTTAACTCCTGCTTTGTTTTGAAAACAGGTTAGGGGGAAGAATGAGCCACAGAAACTAGAAACTGTCCTTATTTTAGTTTAACCTTAATTATTCCCTCATTTCTATTTTACCAAGACAAAAAAATAACTAAACTATCATTTCACAAATGAACAACATACAATAGTTAGAGTGGATCCACAGACACTACAGACAACATGTAAGACAAACAGATAAGACAAACAAAACACAAACAAATAAGTAGTGTTTCGTCATGATATGTGTTATAAGATTAATTAGTTAAGCTTGGTTTTAGTTCAACTGATATCCTCCACTGAAAGCAGAAAGACTTGGAAAATAATAATCAAACTCTGTTTTTGTGTATTTTTGGTTGTTGCTACTTAAAAAAAAACTAATTCTAAGATCTAGATACCTCTTCATCATGACTTTGTTCACCACTTCACTGCAGAACTCTTTATATATCCATTAATGTAATTTTACAGGAATTGAATGCTTTCAAGCAGACACACTGGTAAGAGTTTTCTGCACTCAGTATTGTTCAAAGGAGATCTGATTTTCTGGCTTAGTCTAAGATAATGGACAACTTTTCAGAAACCAATTACTTTATTGTGTTAAGATGTTAGCATGTGTCTATTTTAGGTGTTTCAAGCCCAGATAATGTCTTGCTGCTTTCTTTACATATTTTAATAGCAATTTCTTAAGATTCTATTATCCACTGTCCAAGAACCTCGTTTACCTTTTTAAAATAACACTGTTGGATGCTGTGCCATCAAATGCTCAGAGATCAAGAGTGTACTGAAAGGCTTGCTTCCTTGCCTTAAATGCCCCAGACTTTCTTCATAAAAATAATTAAATCTTTAGAGGGAGAAAACATCGTAATCCCTTCTGATCTTTTTCAGGAGCATCATTTGTATTTAGATATTGGATGATCTCCACTCCACCTTTGGCAGACTGCCAATACCCACCCCTAGTATCAAAGGCAAAGAAGTCATGATTCGATCCGAATCACGATTCACATGCCACGATGCGATTCTATCACAGTGCATCACGATACTTGAAATATTGCGATGCATCACGATGCATTGCGATATTTTCACTGAACACTGTAAGAAAACGATATAGCCATTACCAGTGGCTGACTGGCTGTGTGTGATCTGGATAGTGTCTTCAATTGATACATAACTGAAAGCTACTGAATTCATACATAGCTGTATTTATTGAAATTACTTTTGGAGGTGTTGCCATGAAAACAAATACTGGACACAAATATTACTATTACTGGTGTGAACACACTGACAAAAAAATCTTAGGATTCATCAAACCTAAAATAACAAAATAAGGATAATCAGTGCCGTTTACATGGCCTCAGTGGTCCTTTAAACCAATGAAATGAAAACATTTAAATGTATGACATTTCCCCTTTTGCAAATTACGTGCGTCATATCAATTTCGTTTTTACCTTCTTTGTTTTTAAAGCCAAAATGCATCCAAGCATCTGACTTGAAATGTGATGGAGCCGGGCGAATTTTCTCAGGCAACTTCATGTTTTGTTCACAAATGACTTGTCTCAGTATCCCGAGGCCGGACATGCTTGTGACACAAAGCAGCGGGCGTCAACACATCCACAGCGAGATCTGCTGGACTGGAAGTTGTATTCCACTTGATTTGGCTGATGTGCGCCAACCATACATGTATTTTATTTGTTCAATTTTTTTATTAAGAATCGATTCTTGCCATCAAGAATCGATGCAGTAGAGCACAAGAATTAGAATCGCGATGCATGGTCATGGCGATTATTTTGCACACCCCTATTTGATACTAAATGATGGTCTGAAATGGCCTGTGGTGCTTGTGTGTTAAAGAACTGGTTGGATATGGGAGTATTGGGCCTTGTTCTGACTGATAGACAAATATTATACCATACAAGGCTGTAAGTAGTAGGGGTGGCACATTAGTTTAGTGATAAAGTAAAGGCAGAACCTCTTTAATTATGTGTGGTTCTAACAATTAGTCTTGGGGAGTTTATGGAAACTTCAAAGCTAGATGGTATCCATGATGTCCAGGAAGAGCGAGTTAAAGGGCGGTGATTTCCAAAAGCAATCCGACCAGTTATTCAGCTCCCACATGTGGTGGTATTTGCTGAGGAGCAATTTCCCAACAATGACTGTTTCCTTCAACTGCCATCCCACTCAGTTTAGAATATAAACAGAATGAAAAACATCATGGATTTATCTTCAGGACTGTACCACTCCATGAATTGGTTTAACTTTTTTTTTTTAACCTTTTTTTTACCCTTAACATGGTATCCTTCAGAATAATCTAATGAGTAAGTGGCTCCTTGTTGTATTTTTGAGTGATTTTTGTTTAAAAAATATTTATAATTCTCCACTGGGTCTCAGTTTGACTTCAACAGTTTCAGCAAAAAAATGGCAGCACATGCTTACATCTGGGAGTCATGGCAGAAAGATCGGCTTTTGTTTCACGATAGATTACATCTACCCTTGTCTGTTAAACAGATCTGTCTCAAGTTGCCATGTTTGTCCAATCTTAAATCTGAAATACAATTGGATCTGACTCACTTTCACAGGTTTCTTAATTTGCAGACTCAGAGAAACTGAGTTTTCCATTTCAAAAAGAGAGTTTCCTCAACCTCTGTTTCAGGCACTGTAGTGACATTCTCCCCAGAGCTAACCTGGTCAGGAGCAGGTTTTGTTCAGTTAACTAGTTTCTCAATTCACAAGGACGTTTCTCAATTCACAAGAACGTGAGTATGGACTTGTGTCCTCACCAAGTATATTCTTGACAAGAACAGCGGAAAGTATGGAAAAATCTGCATCAGAGCCAGCAGTAATTCACACATCTATGCAGAAACAGGGCTGCTGCAGACGGGCTAACGTTAGCCCTGGATCCGGTTAAAGGCTGAGGTCTAAAAGCTGGTTGCTGGCGTCCTTTTAACATCTGAATTTTTTTTTTATTACCCACTAAATCAGTAAATAGTTAAGTATATAGTGAAGCTTAAAGTATAATGTTGTCATCTCAAATTATGTTAAAACATACTTTTATAGAACAACAACAATAGAAAAGGGAACTTTTAACTTAATACTATGCGCTCTGTGGGCACTCCACTGGAAGCTGCTGTTGCCATGGTGCATGCTGGGACAGGTGTCAATCTCGAGAATAGACAAGTCTGATCTGCTGCATTTTCGGTGAAGAGGGAGAGGCGAGATCAACATCCAGAGACTTTGTCTGTTCTCGGTCTGCTGTTCTTGTGAATTGCAGCCGTAGTAGGGCTAAGACTGATGACATTTCTAGGGCCTTATAAAATCTGTTTTATTTTTTCCCAAATTCCGCTTTTTCGGTTTTAATTTTTGCGAATTAATTTCTTTTACCCTTTACTGTTATTTCAGTCGTAAAAAGAATGTGCTTTTAATTTTAATGATTAAAATATACACAAATAAAATAGGAATGGCCTTAAATTTATTGAAGTAAAAAACACATTTACTCAGTACTTTTACTGCATGATGCAACATAACACTGCACTCTTAAGTACTAACAAAATATTAATGGTTATGAGCCAATGGTCATAAATAAAAGTGCTGTATTAGGTTTTTCAAGTACCGTATTTTCACGAATATAAGGCGCACCTAAACGTCTTTTTTTTCCCTCAAAATGTGCGGTGCACCCTTTGGTGCGGTGCGCCCTTGGTGTGTTGTAACTGCGACTTTTGAGACCACCTCATTGAGGAGATGATGAAAGAGTGGCTGAGGGAGGTGAATGTAAGGAGACCAGGTGTTTTTTTTTCCACTCATCACCATTGCTGTTAATCTGTGACTCCATGCGTGCCCATCTCACAGCTGATGTGAAAAACATGGTGAAACAAATGAATGCTGTGCTCGCTGTTATTCAACCGCTTGACATCGGTGTGAACCGGACGCAGCAGGCGCAGCAGAAGCAGCGAGTTTACATGCAAAGTCAATGGTTGACGCGCGTATAGACGCAGCAAAAGGTCCCGCAGCGCGTTTTGAGCAGCCGCCAACGCGCTGCTGCTGCTCGAGATGGAAAAATTGAAGTTTTGCTGTTGGACTCGCCACATTAACCAATAAGAGAAGCTAATCTGGGAGCTTACAGCGAGACAGACACATCACTGTGATGACATATGATATTAAGGCAAACGAAAAGGGCCGGATGGATGAGGAGATGATGAAAGCGTGGCTGAGGGAGGTGAATGTAAGGAGACAGGTGTTTTTTTCCACGCATCACCATCGCTGTTAATCTGTGACTCCATGCGTGCCCATCTCACATTACATGTAAAAAACATGGTGAAACAAATAAACTCTGTGCTTGCTGTTATTCCGGGAGGTCTGACAAAGGAACTTCAACCGCTCGACATTGGTGTGAACCGGCCGTTCAAAGTAAGGCTGCGAGTGGCGTGGGAGCGATGGATGACCGACGGAGACCACAGTTTCACGAAAAGTGGAAGGCAGCGCCGGGCAAGTTACGCCACCGTTTGCGGATGGATTGTAGATGCCTTGGCTAACGTGTCTGCTGGCACTGTTGTTCGAGCTTTCGCACTAGCCGGCATTATTTCTGAGGAGCCGCCCGGCACGGAAAGTGACTCTGACAGCAAAGAAGGGGAAATTGGCATGTCTGATTTAGCGCAGCTGTTTAATTCAGAAACAGAGGATGATGACTTTGATGGGTTTGATTAATACTTTGTAATAAATACCTGAATAAAGCACAATCATAATCAGTTTTGCTCCCGCTCTATTTTTCTACCTGAAAACTTAATTCAACAGCAGCCTCTGGGCCGGGTAGCCTCCGGTTTCACAGCGGCGGCTGGCAAGTGTTTTTCATTTAAATAATTTAAACTGCAGGCACCAGAATACCGGTAATAAAAGCGAACATATTCCGTCGGCAGGTTTCAGGATTTTAAGTTAATTTAGGAATGATCACAGCGCTCTGTCATCTGCGATGTGTCTGTCTCACGGCCAGCTCCCAGGTTTGATTAATACTTTGTAATAAATACATGAATAAAGCACAGTCATACTCAGTTTTGCTCCCGCTGTATTTTTAAATAGCAGTTGAGGTTAGAGATGTCCCGATCCAGGTTTTTGCACTTCCGATCCGATACCGATATTGTTTTTGGACTTCCGATCCGATATCGATACTGGCCGATACCAGCCCATTCAAGCATGTATTTAAGTTTAAGTTAAAGTATTTAGCCTTAGTTGTAAGACTCATGTTGAAAAGGGTTTTAGTACTCTTGATAACATCTAGCCAGCTGAATTAGGTGAGATTGAATAAAACACAATGATTGGTAACAACAAACTTACCTGTTTATTAAGAGATAAACACAAACTGGACAAAATTATGAATATCAATCTGAAATTGCACAGTGAACAGTAAAACCGTAAACAGTTAAAGGTGCAAGTATTACTGTAAGTTTTAATAAAAAAGCAAAATAGACAAGAGTGGAAAATATTCTATTAACTTAGAATCAGGACTCTACTCTTGAAAAAAGACACTGCTTAAAAAAAAAATCTGTGCAAATAACAGTGAACTATTACACAAAAATGCCTTATACTCCCCAATCTCCTCCACACCTAGTCTCCATCTACACATCGTGCAGGATAAAATAATCCCACACGGCTGACATTTTCCCCGCTATCTTCCAATTCACATGGTTAGGCTGGGAGACAGACCCAAAAAGACCTGTGGGTGTGTTGAAGGTGTTTTGGAAAATGCGGACCGGGTTCGAGGAACACTGGCGCAAAATAGTGGAATGGATCGTTTCAAAGGACGAAACTGGAAAATACGGACCGCATTTTTTTTTTTTAAACTGGATTGGCATTTTTACATTCTTTGCCGATACGCATTTTTTTGCCAATATCGGCGTCCGATCCGATACGTGGATCGGATCGGGACAGGCCTAGTAGAGGTATTTAAACTTAGTAGAGGAAATTGTACCTGTAAAACGCGCCCTATAGTCCGGTGCGCCTTATGTGTGTGTTAAATACAGAAATGGCACACATAACCGAGACTGCGCCTTTTAGTACGGTGCGCCTTATGGTTGTGAAAATACGGTAAAAAAATAAAATAGGACCTCTCAATTTCAGAATTATAAAGTATTTCATAAAGAATCATATTTTCTATACAGTACATTAAAGTGCATAAAAAACAAGGCAAAATACAGCAACTACTTCTGTACACCTATCAGAAACATCACCATTGAAATGCATCATTGCCAGCCCCTTTGTATTGAGTTCAGTGAGTGTCTCTCTCTTGTCTGTGAGAAGAGTTTTGTATTTGCTGAAGCTCGGCTCTGTACTAAGGGCTTAGCGTTGTGTTTCTCAACTTTTTCGCCGAAAGCGGATCTGTGGAGAGCCGCTTCACCATTTTTTCAAAGTTTTGATGGGGGAGGGTGAGCGGAAATGATGGAGCGGGAGGGATTGTGTCGCCCAGATTTGCTTCCCCCGGTGTGCATTTCCCCCCAACGTACGTTCTTCTCCCACACAAAAACAGAATTTAATTTCAAATGTCTACTTATTTTCAATGATCATGATGATCTTACCTAGAATTAACTACTTATTTCCAATGATCCTCAATAAACCATCATCCAACTTGTGTAAATCTCTAGATGCTTCCATCAGCTAATTTCTTTGGAAGGATAAACCCCCTCGTATCAGCTTAAGGACAATACAGAAAACTAAAGACAGAGGGGGACTAGATTTACCTAACTTCCAAAACTGCTACTTAGCAAATAAACTACAATACATCTCTAAATGGATGAAACCCTTAGATGAGCCCTCGATAGACACAGAACAGGAAATATGCAGTAATATCATAATTTCAGGTTTGCTGTTTATTAACTCTAATATCAAGCGGCAAGTTTAAAAACTTTTAACATCAGCTCTTCCCTGACAGCATGGTGGGAATTTCCTGAAATGACGAAGTCATCACTTATCCTCTGCAGTCGTACACTCATCTAGAATAACCTGGACATTCTACAAAACAATAATATGACAAACTTTCCGTATTGGAAGAATAAAGGTATTACATATCTGGATCATTTATTTGAAGGAACAGAGTTTATTAAATTTGCTAGATTAAATTTGAAACATTAACAAAAATAAATGCTTAGAATTTGAACAAATTAAAGCTATAATTATAGACACTAGGGCAGCAACTAACGATTATTTTAAAAATCGGCCGATTATTTTTTCGATTAATCGATGAATCGGACAAAAAAAATTTTTTATATTAACCTCTTTATTCCAAAATAAACATTTTAGACAGAACAAACAAGCACACAAGTACAGGTTGCTCATTAACTGTACTGGTGCAATATGAAAAATAAGTGTTTGTGTTAAAAATACGCAAACTTACATGAGAAATGTATCTGTACATCCACAAAATATAGGGTACTTTGTTTCATAAAGTGCAAAAAAATACTTTTTTTTTTTAAAGCCCCTAAGGGGCTCAAACAACAGGCCCCCCCATTTCAACAAATGAGGATTTTTTTAGACTAGAAGAGTTCTGCCTTTTAAGATAAGAAAGTATAACAGTTAAAGTTGCTACTTGAGAAAATACTTAACCATAGAGATAAAAATAGCCCTGTGATTCAAATTATAAATTGGATTTGGAATAAAAATGAGAGAACTAGGGGTGCTAAAAAACACATCCTCCAAAGACAGATATTTACATGGAAATGTGGCATATAATTAATTGACATATTACTGATCTTGCTGGATTTTATTCTGCTTCACTTCCATAAATTGCAGGATCTTTACTTTATTTTTGCCAGAATATTTAAACTTTAAAAGCCTTGCCCCCATAATTTGCAAGTTAATTTATTTATAAAGAAAATATAAACGCTGCTTAAGCTAATTCAAATGAAATTAAAAGTAAAATAAGTAGCCAACCTTATCACTGTCTGTAACCTATTAACACGGTAAGGAAAGCATCAGATGAGCTACTTGAGAAACTAACGTTACGTTTCCCCACTTTAAAACGAAACAAACATGGTGGTTCCGTGCTATGTTAATTTGTTTTTACAAAAGTTGCATGTTACGACTTTTTTCACTGTACAAAGCGCAGGCTATTTTAATTATTGTGATCAATTTGCGCCGTCAATCCTGGTGCATGCGTGCTTCATTTGCAGTCTGGACGCTGACATCCTGCTGCTCTGACTGCAGCGCTGAGAGGGACTCCTGCGGGAGCCGGGGGAGGCGCCCCATGTCAGAGTAGGAATGATACATGCTTTCACGTAAGAGTCTCCAAAAGCCGCCAGTGACACCGTAAAAAGTCGCCAGATTGAAAATAGTCGCTGGAGGGGTCTGAAAAGTCGCTGAGTTGGCAACACTGCACCTGCAGGGCTGACTCGCTCTGCCGTATTTTTTTTTTCTTCCCCTGCTTCAGTCAAGTGGATGTGATGACGGCGGCGGCGGATGACAACTAATCGATGATGAAATTCGTTGCCAACGCTTTTAAAAGTCGATTTTTATCGATTTTATCGATTCGTTGTTGCAGCCCTAATAGACACATTTAAACATTTTGATGGAGGTTTACAATTTCCAACTAATATATCAGAGTTCCTAGAGTTAAACCCCTCCAAACTAATGTCTAAATTATACAGGACACTGACTAAACTGGATAATACAATTTCTCTTCCTATTATAAAAATTGGAGGAGGATTTATCAGTCAGCTTTGAACAAAACATCTGGGCTCAGATATGTGTGAGAACTTTTAACTTGACTAGAAACCCCAATTTACAACTAATACAATACAAAATCCTCCACAGTGTGCACTATACAGGTCAAAGATTGTTCAAGATGGGTTTTTATTATCTAATATCTGTCCACAGTGCATAGGCAATCATCTTGATAATTATATTCACGCATTATGGTTATATACGCCGGTTCAGAGGTTCTGGGTACAGGTATGGAAGGACTTATCACTGTGCCTGGGTTGTAAAATCTCACTTTCCCCTTCAGTTTGCTTGCTGGGTGACTTTGAGGGAAGCTCTCTGCAAAAGAAATCTGTTTGCTTGGCTTTTACTTCGTTATGTATCGCAAAGAAAACTATACTCATGAATCAGCATCAATCAGCATAGAGCTCTGTTGTTGGATCATATTAATCTTGAGTAGGACTGGGTACCGAACTTCGGTTCTTTTATGGTACTGACCGAAATGCTTCGGTTCTACCGAGTATCGAAACATGCCTCGTCTTTCTGTACCAAGTTTTGGTGATTGGCTGTAACACTTAACCTAATTGCGTCATCCAGGAAAAATACACAGGTGGTCAGGCCTACAGCCAGGGTTCATGTGTATCTGTTGTGAACTGGTTGCGAGCGCTGTGGAACCCCTTTAAAATGCCCCCCAGGTCAAAAGTCCGGCTTCACTTTATTAACACTGATGCCAATAGTGGGCAATGCAATACATCGTGCACGGAAATAATTTAGAGCAGAAAGTTGCTCGGTGTTGGACTGCAAGAAGAGCGGACCGCAGCCAGCGCGACCATCCTCCTCTCAGCAGCCTGTGGGCAGTGCAAAGCCAGAGCGGAGTGAATCATGCTGCTTTTAAACTGGACGCAGCAGGAGCAGCAAAATCATGTCTGCTGCTTCCTTTTTTGCTGCTTGTACCAGCTTCTGACGCGTGGCTGAAGAAGCTTTGCTGCTCTGGCTGCGCGGTCGAAAAGTGGCTCTGACGCGCGTTGGGCGGAGCTACTCTATCTTTTATTTGCCTTGCAGCTATATTTGCTGTGATCAGTGGGAATAAAGTAGTTTTATCATGTTTTTAATTGGGATAATCCACCTGAAAACTTAATCAGTGCAGTCAGTTCATCCTGCCTTCCAATATTTCTGTTGGAGCCGCTCAGACCCCCACATACCAGCGGTGCGCTGTCTGGATCCCATTCAACGGGCTTGTTTGTCAGACATGGTAATTTTTCTAAATGAAAACTGCTAAGTAAAAAGGTCCTCACAATGTAACAGTGAATATTAGACACTGATTTTTTTTTTTTTTATGTAAGAGGAAAAATGTAAATGGAAAAATCTGAGCTTAAAATAAAACTCAAGATATGTACTTTTTATGTTGTGTAATTTTCTTTTTCTTCGAATTGATATTATAAAACTGGTATCGAAAAAAGTATCGTTCAGGAACCGGTATCGAAGTGAAGGTATCGGTATTGGTACCGGAACCGAAAATTTTTGAACAATACCCAGCCCTATTCTTGAGACAGCATCTGCATCCCCATCAGACCGATCTCTCTGGGTTTCCTTGATCGGCTCCCTCACTTAGTGTAGTGGGGGGCGTCCTATGGGGCGTGGGGGCTGGTTCGGAGGTGGGGTGGCTTGTAGGTCTGACCCTGGGGTCTGTTACCTCCATCGGGTCAGGGCTTGGGGTGTCCTACAGCAGCTCCCTGTGGTGCTCTCAGTGGGTTCCGTGGTGGCAGACATAGGTTACTGACCTGCTAGCTGTGCTGCTGCTGGGTGGGTCCAGAAGGTCTGGGGTCCCTGGGGCGCTTTGCCCTCTGGCGGGTGCCGGTGTCTGGGGTTCGGATTCTTTGGGGAATGCCGCTTGGGGTCTGGGCCGGTTTACGCCTGGCTGTCCAGCCCTGCCGGGACCTCTGGTGCCTCAGGTCCTGGTCAATGCCGTCCCCTGGTGTGGGCTTCGTCCGGGATGGGGGTTCTGCTTAGTATGTGGGGGCTGGCCGGGCCAGGGTTCTCTTGCTTTTTCTTTTTGGATGGACAGAATGGGGGGCGTGGCGATGTCGGTCCTGGTGGCTGGCTGGCTTGTGGGTCCTGCTGCCGGTCCACTGCCCCCGGGCTATGGTTGTGCGACTGGTGGGGGCACCCCTCTCCAGAGGGGCTCTTGAGGAAGAGGGGTGCCTATTGGAGTCAGCAGGGGAGCTGGCTCCCAGGGACTGCAGTAAGCACCCCAGTCCTTTGCTCCCCATCCCCGAATTCCTCCCTTTGCCTGCTTCATCACAATGCCACACAGATGCGGTTTTTGGGAGGGGGTCGTAACTGGAGGGCCCCACCCTCTGATGATGTCCCCCACCCCAATTTTATTTTGCATTTTAGACCCTTCCATCTGCAACATTTTCACAACACACATCTATCTAGGGCATTGTCAGGGCGGGTGGGGGTCAAGGGCACCGGGGGGGGTTATTTCATGGGCCTTACCACGATTGGCTTCCCCCACCCCCTCCCGCAGTTAGACATTGATGTTTCTGGGTTGTTGATTGGACGGGGTGCACTGGCACCGCCTGTCTTCCGGAGGGGGGTTGGACTGTGAAGGACATGCCTTTTGGTAATCCCAGTTTTAAATACACCTGAGAGCAATACGCAAAAACACCACATTCGAGCACGCGTAGGGAGGATCGGGGTCTTCTCACACCCCTGTTCTCCGGCTGCCACCTGGAGTCTGGGGCCTGGAGGAAGAGCGATCGGCCTGGTCCGTGGTCTTGCCGGGGGGCTGCTGCGGGACCTGGGTGGACTGCCGGTGCTGGGGCTGTCACTTCTGTTTTTTCCAAAGGAGGATGGAGGGAGGGGCGTGTAGCAAATGAAGGGAGGAAGTATGGGGTGGGGAGCCGAGCCTGAAGCAGGAATCCCCCCCATCCGGATTTTAGGTTCACTTATTGGGTCATCCAATAATCCTGGGACCAACCACCAGTGTCTTTGGTCCTGGTATTATTGGATGTGAGTCTTATGTGTGAATCTGCGTGCACGTTTTGTTTTTTGGCTGATCTCGACAGAGTCTGTGTGGTGTGAGTGGGGGCACTAGGGTGGGAAGGCGTGATTGAGACAGTGAGTATTTTTCTTTTTTTTTTTTTCAAGTTAGGGTGCACTGGTGGAGCTCAGGGTTTAGGGGTGGATGCCTGGGTGGCTACATGCTTATTCCTTATTCCTGGCTGGGGCTCCCGCCGGGGGGTGGGGCACACCTGGGTCCTCGGATCCCTGGGGCCCATGGCCAGATTCACTGGCTGCCGGCGGAGCCCGCGGAGCCGTCCTCACGGCTCCCGGGGGCTCCGGGATTGGAGTGGCTGGGGGACTTCCTCAGGCACTTCCTCAGGGCTGTCTCTCCTCCTCCCTTGGTGGCCCCTCCTTGGCACCTTCGCTCTTGGGGTCCCTTTGGGTGTCTTGGGCTTTGGGTCTTCTGGCGCTGGACAAATAGTCTGCATCCAATTATTTAATTAATTGCTCTTAATTTTTGGGAATATATACGAACTATGCTCTAATTTCTAGTTACCGATCTGTTTTTACTATAATTAAATTTGACAAACCGAGTCTTTACATACTTTTTCCTGTTTGGTGCAATTGCAATTGCGGGTCTTGATCTGGACGGACCGGAGCGGAGCAAAGAAGAGCTCAGTTCTGTATTTTGACGGTGAAGGACGGAGAAGACGTACGTGGACAGAGACGTGCGGAGGAGTAGCGGAGGATGTGGAACAGCTCTCATTGATGGCAGACAAGTACTCCGCACGACGTATGTGAGCGGAGCAGAGCGCTGACAGAGTATGTGGAATCTGGGGGTAAAGGAGGACAAATACTTGTCCGGCTAGATGCGACGCCGGACAGTGCAATGAAAATCCGGACTGTCCGCCCTAGAGCCGGACATCTGGCCACCCTACATGTTGGTTGTGTTGCTGTTAGCATAAACAAAACGTGTTGCAAAATGCTTGCACACTGTTTTTATCCAAAACTTTCTTTCCACCGTCATCTTAGGTCACTCTAAATGCAAAGTGGTCCCATACAGCAGACCTATAAAGTGCTGCTGGCACGTCTTCCAACTCCTGTTCTTTCCTACTCACCATACCCACACAAAACTCCACAACAACTGATTTTTTTCTGCTACACCCGGCTATGCTGCTTCGCTTCTTCCTCTTGTTTACTACTGGTGGTTGGCTTTGGTCACAGTACCGCCACCTTCTGCTCTGGAGTTTACACGCTTCGCCTATGAGAAAAAGGAGCTGCAAATGAACCGAACGCAACACACGCGAATCGAACCGAGACAGTCGAACAGAACGGTTCGGACAGTGTTCATAAACCGTTCCATCCCTAAAATATATATATATATATATATATATTAGGGCTGCAACAACGAATCGATAAAATCGATAAAAATTGACTTTTAAAAGCGTTGGCAACGAATTTCATCATCGATTAGTTGTGTCGCGCGATTATTGCGTCATCCGCCGCCGCCGTCATCACTGCCACTTGACTGAAACGGGGGAAGAAAAAAAATTACGGCAGAGCGAGCCAGCGTCGCAGGTGCACAGTGTTGCCAACTCAGCTATATTTAGCGACTTTTCAGACCCCTCCAGCGACTATTTTTCAAAAAAGCAACTAGCAACAAATTTGCCAACTTTTTACGGTGTCACTGGCGGCTTTTGGAGACTCTTACGTGAAAGCATGTATCGCGCCCCCCCCCCCCCCCCCCCCCCCCCCCCCCCATCCCAACCCCGTTGTCCTGCAGGAGTCCCTCTCAGCACTGCTGTCAGAGCCGCAGGATGTTTACCATCAGCGTCAAGACTGCAAATGAAGTGCGCATGCGCCGGGATTGACGGCGCAAATTGATCACAATAATTAAAATAGCCTTTATAAATAAATTAACTTGCAAATTATGAGGGCAAGGCTTTTAAAGTTTAAATCTTCCGGCAAAGATAAAGTAAAGAAGATCCTGCAGTTTATGGAAGTAAAGCAGAATAAAATCCAGCAAGATCAGTAATATGTCAAATAATTATATGCCACATTCCCATGTAAATATCTGTCTTTGGAGGATGTGTTTTTTACCACCCCTAGTTCTCTCATTTTTATCCCAAATACAATTTATAATTTGAATCACAGGACTATTTTTATCTCTATGGTTCAGTATTTTCTCAAGTAGCAACTTTAACTGCTATACTTTCCTGTCTTAAAAGGCAGAACTCTTCTAGTCTAAAAAAACCTCATTTGTTGAAATGGGGGGACGTATTGTTTGAACCCCTTAGGGGCTTTTAAAAACAAAAATGCCTGTCTTTTTTTGCGCTTTATGAAACAAAGTACCCTATATTTTGTGGATGTACAGCTACATTTCTCATGTAAGTTTGCGTAGTTTTAACACAAACATTTATTTTTCATATTGCACCAGTACAGTTAATGAGCAACCTGTACTTGTGTGCTTGTTTGTTCTGTCTAAAATGTTTATTTTGGAATAAAGAGGTTAATATAAAAAATATTTATATATATATATATATATATATATATATATATATATATATATACACTCACCGACCACTTTATTAGGTACACTTTTCCAACTGCTCGTTAACACTTAATTTCTAAGCAGCCAATCACATGGCAGCAACTCAGTGCATTTAGGCATGTAGACATGTTCAAGACAATCTCCTGCGGTTCAAACCGAGCTTCAGTATGGGGAAGAAAGGTGATTTGAGTGACTTTGAATGTGGCATGATTGTTGGTGCCAGAAGGGCTGGTCTGAGTATTTCAGAAACTGCTGATCTACTGGGATTTTCACGCACAACCATCTCTAGGGTTTACAGAGAATGGTCCGAAAAAGAAAAAACATCCAGTGAGCGGCAGTTCTGTGGGCGGAAATGCCTTGTTGATGCCAGAGGTCAGAGGAGTACGGCCAGACTGGTTCGAGCTGATAGAAGGGCAACAGTGACTCAAATAACCACCCGTTGCAACCAAGGTGGGCAGAAGAGCATCTCTAAACGCACAGTACGTCGAACTTTGAGGCAGATGGGCTACAGCAGCAGAAGACCACACCGGGTGCCACTCCTTTCAGCTAAGAACAGGAAACTGAGGCTACAATTTGCACAAGCTCATCGAAATTGGACAATAGAAGATTGGAATAACGTTGCCTGGTCTGATGAGTCTCGATTTCTGCTGCGACATTCGGATGGTAGGGTCAGAATTTGGCGTCTACAACATGAAAGCATGGATCCATCCTGCCTTGTATCAACGGTTCAGGCTGGTGGTGGTGGTGTCATGGTGTGGGGAATATTTTCTTGGCACTCTTTGGGCCCCTTGGTACCAATTGAGCATCGTTGCAACGCCACAGCCTACCTGAGTATTGTTGCTGACCATGTCCATCCCTTAATGACCACAATGTACCCAACTTCTGATGGCTACTTTCAGCAGGATAATGTGCCATGTCATAAAGCTGGAATCATATCAGACTGGTTTCTTGAACATGACAATGAGTTCACTGTACTCAAATGGCCTCCACAGTAAGGGTGCTCCGATCAGGATTTTTGGGGCCGATCACCGATTGCTGAAAGCAGTATTGGTTGATTCCGATCACCGATCACCAGTAACCGATCACTGGGTCTATCTGAAGCCTTCCTTTTATCATGTCATATCTTCAATTTTAATAGTCTTAACAAAAATGTATATGTATTAAAATTAACAGAAGATAATGTATTGTGAATTGTCAACTGTATACTTTTATTGACAGAAAACATTCAACATTTTACTTCCTTAGAAACATCTTAAACAGCTTAGAGCTTAACAAATAAGCCTTATTTCTAAATAAGATACAAAAAATCTGTCATTGTTACACAAACTTAAAGTGTACTTAAACTTAAAGTGCAGAGCAAAGAAAACAAAATCAAATATTTTGGGATGCCATGATAAAAAGGCATAAGGTATTTATTTTAGGCTTGTCCTGCGGTAATTAACTGAAAATAGAAGCCATGACGGAACAGTCACACATCTTTAGATAATATATCAGTACTTGTTTGGCTTTTTGTCCTAGCTCAAAGTCTAAAATTACCTTTTAATCACTTCAGACATTTTTCAGTAGTAATAAAGTTTTGTAAAATTCAAACAAATGCTAACTTTAAATGTTCTTTTAGCTCCTTTAAATCTACATACATTTAAAGTGCACAGCATGGAAATCATGAGTCAATTAGAAAGAAAGAAGAGGAATAGAGATTAGTAAAGCCATTTCTCTTAAAGCTTACTTGTTAAGAATCAATGGCAGATTTTGCTTTAGAAATATAAGCATCTCTTAATTTTTGGCAGACAGCTTGTTCCTTTTCTCATCTACAATATTCCCTGCTGTGCTAAAAAGTCGCTCACTATCTACACTTGTGTATGGAGCCCAGAGGTAGGCTTGTGCTGCTTGTGCGAGAGCAGGGAAACGACTTTTATTGTCTCGCCAAAAAACAAGCGGCTGTCCGCTCCGTGGGTTGACTGGCTCTGATAGGTAGAGGTTAATCTGCGATGATGTTGAGCTGCTGATGTCACCGCCACCATGTTCCCCGTCTTCATCCAACAACTCAGCATACATAGCGTTTAAGGAGCCAGCTCAACTTTCTCTGTGGGCTCTGTGCCAGTCGCTTCCAGGACAAGGCCATCAGAAAGCAGCCCGCGAATCCGGGGCCTGAGTGCGTCGGAGAAATATCTGTCTTTATACCTTTTTTGTTTGGTTGAAAATAAAAATAAAACTTAAATGGATTTACTTAAACAAACAAGATTTTATTTTAGCTGCGCGTAGGTTACCTAAATGCACTACCGGACCACCGTCCGTTTTCTTCTTCTTCACCACTTCCAGTCGCATACCAATGCAGAGCAACTACAGCGCCCCTAGAGGAATCGGAGGAGTGAATCCAACAAGTAGTGCGTCTCATCGGCCCATCTGATCGGCCTTTATGGAGACCGCCGATCAAACTATT